>NC_071089.1:42052134-42089634 GCF_027358695.1 Spea bombifrons
TGCATATGTATCAGGAGGGTCCCAAACATATTAAGTCATTTGCATAAAGTAAAAAGCATCACAGGTTGAATAAGTCTGCAATGGGAGGAGCTAGAGCTACTAGTTTGAGGTCCGATTTATAAAACAACGTCGATTATAAGACGAAAGACGAGTATTTGCTCTAAATAGGAACATAGTCTTATATTCAAGCAAATATTGTGTGTGTATATATACAGTGGATATAAAAAGGCTACACACCACTGTTAAAATGCCAGGTTCTTGTAATTTTAAAGAAAGAGACAAAGAACTTTTTCCAAAATTAATGTGACCTACAACGTGAACAATTCAATTTCAAAACAAACTTTTGCAATAAGTGTGTACACCCTTAAAATAATACTTTGTTGAAGCACCTTTTCATTTTATTACAGCAATCAGTCTTTTTAGGTAGGAGTCTATTAGCATGGCACATCTTGACATGGCAATATATGCCCACTCTTCTTTGCAAAAGCGCCCCAAATCTGTCAGATTTGCGTCAGATCTGGCTCCAAATCTGTCAGATTGCGAGGACATCTCCTGTGCACAGCCCTCTTCAGATCACCTCACAGATGTTCAATTGGATTCAGGTCTGGGCTCTGGCTGGGCCATTCCAAAACGTTAATCTACTTCTGGTGAAGCCATGCTTTTGTGGATTTGGATGTGTGCTTTGGGTCGTTGTCATGCTGAAAGGTGAACTTCCTCTTCCTCTTCAGCTTCCAAATGAACGCCTGAAGGCTTGGTGCCAAAATTGCCTGGTATTTGGAACTGTTCATAATTCCCTCCACCCTGACTAAGCTGAAGAAAAACAGCCCCAAAGCATGATAATGCCACCACCATGCTTCACTGTGGGTATGGTGTTCTTTGGGTGATGTGCTGTGTTGTTTTTGTGCCAAACATACCTTTTGGAATTATGTCCAAAAATCAGACACATTTTCACACGTGCTTTTGGGGGACCTGATGTTTATCTTTGCAAACTTCAGCCGGGCTTGGATGTTTTTCTTTGTAAGAAAAGGCTTCCCTCTTGACACCCAACATCATAGCCCATTCATATGAAGAATACAGAAGATTGTTGTCACATGTAGCACACAACCAGTACTTGCCAGAAATTCCTGCGGTTCCTTTAATGTTGCAGTAGGTCCCTTATAAGCCTCCCTAACCAGTTTTCTTCTCGTCTTTTCATCAATTTTGGAGGGACGTCCAGCTCTTGGTAACGTCTCTGTTGTGCCATATTGTCTCGACTTGATGATGACTGTACTGTGTTCCTTGGTATATATATATGCTTTGGAAATTCTTTTGTACCCTTCTCCTCACTGATATCTTTCAACAATGAGATCCCTCTGATGCTTTGGAAGCTCTCTGTAGACCATGGCTTTTGCAACTAAGCAAAGTCAAGCAAATCCTACTAGAACAGCTGAGCTTTATTTGTGATTAATCAGAGTCACTTTAAATGATGGCAGGTGTATAATGACTTCTATTCAACATGCGTTAAACACAGCCACAGCCCCAGTTATAAGAGGGTGTGCACACGTGTGCAACCCGTTTATTGCGAATTCTTATTTTTTTCCCCTCAAAGACTTCAGCTTGTTTTGCAATTGAATTGTTCACGTTATAGGTCACATTAAAGGTGGAAAAAGTTCTGACATAGGGCTGCAACAACTAATCAATAAAATCGAGAATAATCGATAATGAAAATTGTTGCCAACAAATTTCATTATCGATTAGTTCAATCGATTTTATTGACTATCAGATGAGGGTTTTTTTTTTTTGAGGTGTTGGATAACACTAAGATCCAGATCCCCCGCAGCGCTGCAGGGGACCTAGATCCTTCTCTCTGACAGCCGTCGGGCGTCTGTGCGATGCACGCAGACATCCTCCGATACTGTCCACCTCTTCCGCCGGGGCTTCTACGATGGATCACCAGCGTGCCATGACCTTCTGGTGCTCCACCATAGAAGCACCGGTGGAAGTACCGCCCAGCAGCGGCGGAGGTTGTCTGCGTGCATTGCGCAACGTTCGCCAGCTGACAGAGAGGAGGGTCCCCCGCAGCGCTACAGGAGACCTGGATCTTCCTCTCTGGCAGCCGATGGGCAAACAACCTCCGCTACTGCCGGCACTTCCACTGGGGCTTCTATGATGGAGCATCGGTGTCACATGACCTTCCGGGGCCGGCCCTCAGAAGAGGTTTGTCTACGCGCATCATGCAGACATTCACTGGCTACCCCTACTAGACACCAAGGAGTCTGGAGCAAGGGGGTAAGCCGGAGGGGTGCAGAGTGGCATATCAGTGGCACAGTGGCATATAGGGGGTTATAAGGCATATCAGTGGCACAGTGGCATATAGGGGGTTATAAGGCATATCAGGGGGCACAGTGGCATAAAAATATCGGGGGGGGAGAGACAGAGAGAGAGAGAGAGAGAGAGAGAGAGAGAGAGAGAGAGAGACCTTACCTGTTTTTCAGCAAGCTGGTTAAACTCTCAGAATTCAGTTGTAGCATCAAAGCCTCCCTCAGTGCTGGCAGCATTGATAAAACTGGTAAACAAAAATGCAGAGTGTGAATTAAAGGGGACACTGAAAAGAACATATGTTCTAATTAAATGTAATGCACAGTTAAATGTATTCCAAATATATATGTTTTTCAGCAAGCCCCTATTCCAGGATAACTGTGCCACGTAGAGTTTTGCGTGGAAGAACGTGACTGGCTCGCACAAAGCTGACCTCAACCCCATCAAACACCTTTGGGGTGAACTGGAACGGAGCTTGGCAGCCAGGACTTCAACATCAGTGCCAGACCTCACAAATGCTCTACTGGATGAATGGGCAAAAATTCCCACAGAAACGCTCCAAAATCTTTTGGAAAGCATTCCCTGAAGAGTGTAAGCTGTTATAGCTGCAAAGAGGGGATGACATTGTTTACTTGAACGTCATCTAAGCTATTCTCTCCATCACAATATCTTCAATATCTACTATTATAAACACAAAATAACTCTGCCACAGTGCCATCTCAAAATGTCAACACTATCAGCACAACCCCACTACCCGCCACCTTAATACATCAAGGCCAGGACACTCTATTGCAATACTCATTGCTATTCACATACAGTTTTGTGAAAAGGAAGTACATTCTCTTTGAATTCAACCAGTGTTCCATGCATCTCTCAAAACTTGGGTTGCGAATTTCCGGGGAGCGGCCCTCTGTTCCCAATCCAGTTCTGGTGGATAATGAACCCTAACATATTGTGCAAATCATTCTGGATTCATGTCGGCATCATGGCCGATTAGAATATTTATTCATTGGAAGGGTTACAGCCAAGAAGAAGGTAAATGTGCAAGCTCCGGCCTGTGTTTGTTCATTCCACAAGTGTCATTCTCAGAAACCCATACCTAAGCACGTCCAGAGGCTGCACATTGTGAGGGGTTCCTATCTAGTTGTTCACTGGCATTTCCTGCATTTTGTTTGGTATCCTTGTATCCTGAAATCTTGGCATGTTTATCAATTATCCTGACCTCTGCCATCGTAAAATTTTGGCTTGTTTATCCTGACCTCTGGCACCTTGAACTTCAGCTTGGCCTGACATTCGTGCTTGTGATCATCCCTAAGGATTTCTGTTCCATCTTCAGATTGCTAGTGGCGTGTGTTACCTTAAGCAAGTAAGGTAATTCCTGCACCTGAGTTAATTTCTATTTCTTCTGATCGACAGACTGATCAATGTCTAAGGTGTCAGCTAAGGTTGCAGAACTTAAGAAATAACCAGGATCGGTCCCTGGTATTGCAGGTGTGGGTGATCTAAGAAGAGAAAGTGTGGTCTTACAGGCATTAGGATCAAATGTGCATACCCAGCTTTGCATGGCAAATCCAACACAAATGACATCTACCCTATACGTTCTTGTCTTTCCAGATGCAAGCTGCCACACAACAGGTTGGATCTGATGTCTCCTCAGCTAATTTTCTTAAATAACCTAAGAATGTGAATAGCCGCAAGAAAGAAAAGATTGCTTCTTGAGGTGACCACAGAACCTGAATGAAAAGATTTTTGAGGCATGGACAAACATTGAGATGTATGATGGGATCTTAGCCACCACCAAAGAGAAGATTTCATGGAACGGGGAAGGAGATCTAAGAGACAAAGTATTGTGAGAACAGTCCCAAAGCTTGGCCCAAACCAATGAACATCCATCTTGGAAAAATACCGTCATCTTTCTCAAAGAGCAAAAGAGGCTCTTATTAAACTATCGCCAATACGGTCATTGAGTCTCATTCCCTGGGTGGTATTGGTTGACACAATTTAGCTCCTGTCTTTAGGAACGTTGGACTCCAACTAGCAACACGATTCCTTTGCGACGCATGATACCAATATTATGCCAATATATATATTAGCTCTGGGATAAATCCCAATTGTTTCCCCAGGAGTAGAATTCTACAGAGATTGTTTTATTAAAGGCCGTGTCAGCAGACTAAGGCATCAATAACCTCAATGGCTGCATTACAAATGAAGTCTATCGCAATACAAATATCTGTCGCATTTCTGCCCACTTCAATTGTAATTTGGAACTCAAATCTAAAGCTTGGGCTTGGAAGGACCAAAGAACATGACATCTGCTTTCTCTTATTGTTTTGTTCTTACAGGTTAAGGGCTAAAATGAATAGCCAATGAGCAATAGCCTGCACAATCCGGATTTGAAGGTGGGAGAAAGAACTCTATTATTATTATTTATTGTTTTATATAGCGCCATCAAATTCCGTAGCGCTGTACAATGGGTGGACAGGACACAACAAGTAGTATGTAACATAACAGACTTACAGAGACAACAGGTGAGGAGGGCCCTGCTCAAACGAGTTTACAATCTAGAGGGATTTAGGGTGTATTACACAATAGGTAAAAGTGCAGTCGTTAGGAACAGACCAGCCACACTAGTAAAAGTATTGCAGGAGAGGGACTAGGAAAGGTGAGCTAAAGGAATATGGGAGGGCGTTAATGTGCAATGTTATAACATTTCTTAAAGAAATCGGTCTTGAGGGATTTTTTGAAGGACCGAAGCCAGGGGGAAAGACGCATAGGCCAGTGGAGGGTATTCCAGAGTATGGGGCAGCCCTTGAAGCGTGTATGAGAGCTAGAAATCAGAGGAGGAGATAGATAGAGATCATTGGATGAACGAAGAGACCAGTTAGCAGCGTATTTAGAGATGAGTGAGGAGATGTAGGAAGGGGAAACGCTGTAAGGATTTTGAACACACAGGCAGCCAGTGAAGAGACTGACAGAGAGGAGAGGTGTTAGTGAAGCGATGGGAGAGGAAGATAATTCTGGCAGCAGCATTTATGGTGGATTGTAGAGGAGGGAGACCAGCTAAGACAGAGTTACAGTAATCAAAGCAGGAGATAAAAAGGGCATGGACGAGAGCCTTAGTGGCATCCTGTGTTAGGAAGGGACAGATGCGGGCAATGCTTTTAAGATGGAGACGGCAGATTTTAGAGACAGACTGAATGTGGGGGGTGAACGAAAGGTCAGAGTCAATGGTGACACCAAGACAGCGGGCATGAAGAGACGGGGAGATGATAGCACCATTAACATTGAGGGAAACTGATGGGGGAATCTTAGCGTTGGAGGGAGGGAAGATGAGAAGTTGGGTTTTGGTGAGATTGAGTTTCAGGAAACATGCAGACATACAGGTAGAGACAGAGGCGAGATAGTTACACAATCTAAGACAGAAGGAGAGATATCAGGAGATGATAGATAGATCTGGGTGTCATCAGCATACAGGTGGTATTGAAAGCCAAAGGATGCTATCAGTTTGCCAAGTGAGGAAGTGTAGAGAGAGAACGGAAGGGGTCCTAGAACTGAGCCTTGGAGTACCCTCACTGAGAGGGGGAGGGGAAGTGATACTGGAGACAGAGACGCTGATGGTATGATCAGAGAGGTAGGAAGTGAACCAGGAGAGAGCAGTGTCACGTAGACCAAGAGCATGAAGAGTTTGAAGGAGAGGAGGGTGGTCCACAGTGTCAAAAGCAGCAGAGAGGTCCAGTAGGATTAGCATGGAGTAGTGGCCCTTGGATTTGGCAGTTAGTAGGTCATTAGTAACTTTAGTAAGGGCAGTCTTAGTAGAGTGTTGAGGGCGAAAAGCAGATTGAAGAGGGTCAAGCAGGGAGTTGGAGTCAAGAAAGTTAGTTAATTGGGTATAAACAATTATTTCAAGAAGCTTAGAGGTGAGAGGAAGTAGAGAGATGGGACAGTATATGCATAATATGCTGACCTGTCATGTTGCATGTCCGCTGGTTGCTTTCAAAATGGTGCTGTTTCCGTGCCTGTGCAATACATTCAGCTGCTTCTCTGTCTTGAATCTCTCTGATTTTCTTTTCAGCATACTTTCCAAGAAGATAGACACCTTTGTATGATAGAAACAGACACTTTTCCAGGATATGTATTACAAAGTGTAAAAGATAAGACACAAAAAATTTAAGAAGTGGATTTCTATAAAATGTATGGTTGTGCAAACATCTCCTACTAGGTCTTTCAGAGATTGTAAATTGAGTATTTTTTTCTCATTAAATGAGGAACATAATATTTGGAAGATGCAGCAGAAATTACATTTTAGTCACCAGGTCATTGTAGGTGAAATGTTTTACTGAATTCTTGGAAAGTGAGTTGATGGTAATTAGCTTTGAATCCTAACATTACATCCTCCATCTAAAACTGTAACACTTTCTGGCATACTGGCCATTTATAATTCCTCAGAAATGGGTTAATCATTCACTTTAAGATAATACAAAAAACCACCCCTCTTGATATTGAACATGCAGCTGTAGTCAACCTCAAGAGTATTAATAAAGGAGTAAACAGCTGCCTCCTAGCTCCAAATCAAATGTGTTGACCCAGGTGTTAACATATTCAAATAAGTAACGCATTTGAATAAGTAATGCATCTGAATGTATAAGTAATGCATTTGCGTCGTTACCGTGGGAAAATTTAACTTCCTTTCCTTATAATCTGTATTGTCATTACCCATTATTTATTAGGTTGCTCATTGGTTGCAGGAGCAGTTGTAAGGATACTGATCAGAAACTGTCTGCCTTGCCACTCTGAAACATCTCACTTTCCATAAGGATAATGTATAAATGTCCAAAATGTCCATATTTTTTCTATATGGAAAACATTCCATATTTTGTATAATCAGCAAGTCATAACTTTTACGCCTCTGAGAGCACCACCCAAAGGAACTTACCTCCCACAAATGCACCAAAGAAAATGATCTTCCTCTTATGTCGCTTCACGAAGTTCCATACAGACTGCATCTCTACAAATATACATATTTGTGTTAGAACTAAAGAAAATCAATATAAAAAAATAAGCTTCCCTAAAATGTGGTAAACTAGTTGAAGATATAGTGACTTTTCGTTAAAATGTACTAAACTTGCAATTTCATTGAAATATTAAAAATGTTCACCAGAGCAAATACATAGATGCCTTATATTTCACAGCAATGTTTTCAAAAAATCTTTTCAACTTATCTAAATACAATGTCCCAGACAACCTCACCAAAAAGGAGGCATATTAACCCCTTCCGTACCGGTGAGGTACCTGGTACTTCCTGGCTACATGTTCACTGCAGAACGGGAAAAATGCCCCCACATTGCCACAATCGTGGTGATCGCGGGGGCGCTGCTGCTGTCTGCCCAGGTGTCTGGGAAGACCAGCACAGCCACACCGAGCCCGCCCCAAGCCTTTCATCACTACCACAGGCAGCTTCAGGGAAGGGTTTGTGTGTCCCCCTGCTGCCTGATCACTCCATGCTGCACTGTATTTTAGGGGTTAATACCCATTTTGTACAGGGCTCTGCTACAGCAAAAACGAGCCTCCACAAGCCCTCTGATCACTCCTGTAGGCATGGAAGCCTACAGGAGTGATCAAAGAGACTCCTCCCTGCAATCGCTGGTCTATAGACCAGCAATTGCATCCCAGCTGCCAGAGGCAGCTTCAGGGACAGGGGAGAGGGTTCTTCGGTCTCCACATGAGTGGACCTGAAAGTCCAGGGTGCTTCCAAGTCAAACGCTGTGAGTTTAGTACCGTATTTGCTCTGAAAAATAACCATTGTCTTATATTTGAGACCTGGACCCTTCTCTCCAGCAGCTGGTGGGTGTCTGCAACCTCCTCTGCTGCCCGGGCATCTATGACATCATATGACCTTCCGGTACTCATTCATTTGAAGTGCCGGCAGCAGCAGTGGAGGCTGTCTGTGCAGAACCTCCACCGGCTGCCCCCACTACACATCAAGGAACCTGAAGCACGGGGGAGAAGTCTATGGAAGCACTGGTAAGTCGGGGGAGGGTAAGAGTGGCATATAGGGGAGTATAAGGGGTTTCTAGAGGCAGAGTGGCATATAGGGGTTAAAAAGAATATCAGGGAGGCAGAGTGGCATATCTGGGGGGCAGAGTGACATATATGGGGGTTAAAAGGCATATTTGGGAGGCAGAGTGACATATAGGGGCTATAAGGCATATCTGGGGGGCAGAGTGGCATATAAGGGGTAAAGGGAAATCTGGGAGGCAGATGTGCATAACTGGGGGGCAGGTTGGCAAATAAAAGGAAATAAAAAAAAAACATTTTTCTCAATCATAGTTTTTATTATATAAGAAAAAATAGTTTACATGTGAATTAATATTTACTAGTAAAACTGTTTTCTTATAGGGTTGTCTTATATTCAGGCTTTTTCTTTTTTTTCAAAATCAATATTCAAAATTTGGGCGGTCGTCTTATAATCAAATAAATACAGTAAGTGGGCTGATGATGATCTGATCATTATGGCAGCCCCAGGATGACCCTGCCTTAGAAAGAGAGAGGCTCATATAGGGTAATAGTGGGGGGGGATACATAATTATTACCTGATCACTTGTCGGTGACATTTTAAGTCACTGATTATTGATCGATCTCCCTGATCAATGTCAGTGGCCTAAACTTGTCACTAACAACTAATCTGATAAAAATGTGCATGTGGGGTATCACTGTACTCAGTGGGTGTTACTGAACACAAATCAAGACCTATTTTGTTCTTTCACACATCCACTCAAAAAAATAAACATGGTGAAACCGCAAAGTGGATGTGAAATTTTTTTTATTTATTTTGTTCTACTAAATTTAGAAGGCGCGTTGCGGAATCAGCAGCATGGGACAGGCCAATATGCCCCTAACTAGATTCCCTGAACTGTCTAGTTTTGGGAAATATATAGTTTTAGAGGGTTAAAATGAAATATGGGTCATCCACTGTGTCTCAGATGAGACCTCGACCCAACAAACTGATGTTTGAAAACTATAATGCGCATGTTCTGATTTTGAACCCACATTGCCAAAGAGACATACCCTACCTATGCATATGGGGTATTGCTGTTCTCAGAGGGTGTTTCTGAATAAAAATCACAAGTTGTCTCAGTAATTTCAGCTACCCAGGGGGAAAAATAGAATGGGTAGAATGGGTTTGTCAAAAATTTTAAAAATTAAATTTTGCTGCAATGTTGAGGACAGACTGGCACTAAAATGGTTAAATCAAAAGTGTTTAAAAAAACCCTATTAAAATACTCTGGGATACTTTGCCGTCGCTAGCACTACCCTACCTTGATGGAGGTCTGTGGACCTCCATCACCACCTACCCCGGCGAACTGCCAATGTTACCACAGTGATCATATAGCTTTGACAAGTCACATTCCATTTTTAAAAATGGCCGATACAAAATTTTAATCCCATGATCCCTTTGATCATGGGGTTAAATTTAGCCAAAGTTAGAGGGAGGCAATTATTTAAATCCTGATGAACTGTAAAAGAACTGCAAATATTATTGAAATCAGCCATTTAGCCTGTGTGGTAGGTGAGTAACCATCTCATCCCTGGAGCTCCTTGCATTTTTACTGCAAACTTATTTTTGCTGTAAAAGTGCTTTTTTCCCCTCCCTTTACCATGATTTCTTTGGGATTGTAAGGGGAAAGAATGGTGCGTGCTTCTGTGAGTGAATGTATGGAAAGTATGGCATGTGCTTCTGCGTGTGAATGGTCAGTAATTAGGGTCTTGACGTGGCATTACTGCTCACATAGGAAGTTAAATTATGGCACAAAAAGTACACATTTGCAAAAACGACACCCCTTGGCGCATCAAATGAGGGGCTGCATGTGTTTCTAGTACAAACCTGGAGTGCGCAAGACACAAATGAACATGTCGCTATGGTTACAAAAAACATTTTCCAGCCAAATCGACATATTCCCTTATTATTTGTGCACTCCACGTTTGTCCTAGAAATACTTGTAGCCCCTCATTTGAAGCTCCAAGGAATTGGAATATTTGGAATCTACTGGGTGTGCTGAAAAAAACAATATTGGTTTGTATAGTTTATTCCCGAGAAATGTACTTCTAAACGCGTTTAAACGTGAGATGCACCAAAATGCCGAAAACCAGCTTAGCACCCAGGTGGGAAATGGCTTAGCAGCCAAGGGGTTAAATTGGGGGCTTTCAAAATGTCCCAAGTGGGATATGGGCCCAGCAAACCAATTTCTAAAAATGTACGCATGTTCCAGTTTTGGCCTCATAGCTTCCTCACAAAGTGCATGAACCATGTATGTGAGGCCTTCAGGGATGGAATCAGGGGATGTTGGTGAACAAAATGTGTTTTTTTTCTGTATGAAATCTAAATCAACATTGCAACATATGCAACAAACCCCCCCCCCACAAAAATGTAAACATACCTCAAAATTTGGCAGCAATTGGTGAAAAATACCTGCTTGAAAAGTGTCAAAATTACCCTAGTTGAACACCTTGACTTATCTACTGTTCATAAACATATCATTTTGGGGGATAATCAGTATCTGTGACAACTATTGCAGTTATTAGGCTACCATGCCAAATTTGAAAAAAATTAAGTTTGAAAAACATGATGTATGCTTTGCAATATTTGCCCTATACAAAATAAATGGTCAAAATAAATGAAAATACTGGCCATATAGGGTGGTTTCCAAATCAGGACAAGGTAATGAATATAGTTTGGATATTTTTTTCCCAATGGTTTAATGTGTGTACAATTTATTTGTATACAAAACTGTTAAAAAAATGTGTTTTTTTCAAATGAATATCCTAATTGTGCTGAAAAAAAACAATATATGATTTGTGTGGGTGCACTAACTGAGAAGAGAGAAATTACAGTTGAAGAAAGACATAGCAAAAACACAAAAATGGCTCTGGTCTTTTTGCGCATATGTAGTAAAAAAAAAACCTGGTCCTGAAGGGGTTAAAGTACTGTATAAATAAATCACAACACAGTGTAATATGTCATGTGTTGTTGTTCGTCTGAGATTGTATTTACCTAATTTTTAGACCTGCTAAGGAACAAATGATTGTTATTATGTCCTGATACGTAAAACTATAGAATTCAAAGAGGATGTTCTTTCTTTTACACCACACACACTTTTAGAAATGACACACACACTTGTTGAAATGACAAACAACATAAACGCTATCCAAATGGATGTATTCACTTTTTGAGTGTTAAAGTACATTTTAACTACAGTTATAGTCATGGGGTAAACTGCCTACACTTGCACTTTACCTTGGGAAACATATAAACTTGTTTTTACAAGACATGTTAAGCTATTCATATCACCGAACACCCACCCAGGATGCAGTGTGACGGCTCTCCAGAGAACCGCCACTGCTAGTGATTTCACTACTCGCACAATGGCGGCGTCCCTTAATAAAATATATAAAGTAGCAAAGAAGGTCTCTCCTGAGAACTCTGGCTCCACTTGCAGGTTGCATACAGGTACTGCGTTCAAATCATGCAAGTCAGTGGAGCCCAGCTTTCTAATCACATTGTGATTAGTAAAATATTTTTCACAAATGGAAAAAAAAAGTGGTAACATTTAAAAATAATTATACAATGATATCACCATCAAGGGAGCCACCTGTCATGATTAACTCATATAATGTAGTGGATGCATGGAAGGGTAATCTTCCATGAGTTAATTTGATGTTGGTGTACGGTCCAAACAAACTCCTAGTAGTTGTGCTGCTACTACTTTTTTTCTACACATTATGGGGCAAAAAGTACAGGTAGCGTTTTGCTATTTCAAAGCCTTTTTTCCAAATCTGGTAATTCCTCCCCTCATGTGCCATTTCGGGTATCTTTGAAGCCGGCCAATGCCCCATCAAGTCATGTATTTTTGAAAACTAGACAGCCCAGGGTATTCCAAATGCTAGCATTTTAACCCTTTCCAAGCACTAATTCTACCATCAGCCTTTGTCAAACTTTATGGTAGTCATTTTTTTTGCATTTGTTTTTTCACACACATATTACTTTAGGTATGAATAAACAGGTTCTGGTATATGTCACTATCATAAAACACCCCAATATGTGTTTAGCAACATCTACTGAGTACAGCGATACCTCACATGAATGATTTTGCCTGGCTGTTTGGGGGCAAAAGGGCCACATTTGGGGCATCCCCTTTTTTCAATGTTGAACTTTGGCATTTGGGGATCCACTGCCCATGCCCTATTTGGTACATCTTTGAGCCGGGCCATTTCAGTGTGCCCAATAAAGCCATATATTTTTGAAAACTAGACACCATAGGGTATTTTAAATGCTGGTATTTAAAATTTTTTTTTAAATGCACACATTTTACCACCAGAATTTTTTCAAAGTTTGCAGTAGTATTTTTTTGTGTGTATTTTTCCCCCACACACCTACTTTATGTATGAATTTACAGCTCCTGGTATATGCCGCTGTCACACGACACCCCAATATGTGTTCAGCAACATCTCCTGAGTACAGTGATACCCCACATGCATGGGTTTGTCATTTTTTGGGGGAACTAAAAGGCCACATTTGGTACGTGTGCATTTTTCTAATTGGAAATTAGATGTGTGGCCATCCTTCCCCCCGTGTTAATTGGGACATTGTTGAATCCGGCCAATTCAATTTACCCCATCAAATCATACATTTTTTAAAAGTAGACACCCCATGGGCATTTAATATGCCAGTATTTTAACTCTTTCCATGCAAGAATTGTTTTAAGCTAATGTGCTAATTTTAGGACTTGCTCACAAAAATATATTTTTTACATATATATTTTAATTTTTTTTTGCCTTTTTTAAAACATTTTTAACATTTTTTTTCAACTTGAAGGTTCCCCTGATAGTGACATCAGAGGGAAATTATTTTTACATTGTACTGTTTTTTTTTACTATTTTTTTCTAATTATTATTAATTTTATTTTATTTTTTAATTTATTTTTACTAATCACACTGTGATTAGAAAGCTGGGCTCCATTGACTTGCATGGTTGAATGCAGTACCTGTATTCAACCTGCAAGTGGAGCCAGAGTTCTCTAGAGAGTTCTCTCAAACTTTTTCGCCTTTATTGTTTTTTTTCCCGGGCCGCCGCCATCTTGCTGATGGCGAAGATCACCGGCAGCTGCGGCTGTGACCGCTCTCCGGAGCGGTCACAGTCCATCCTAAGGTAAGTGTTTGGTGTCGCTGGATGCCTCCTGATCGAGGCATTCCAGCGACACCATTTAAGTTTAGGAGGTGATCGTTGATCGGCTCCTAAACGCTTTTAAAACGGGCGTCCGCCGCCATACATTGTATGGCGGATGTTGACGCCCCGGGGAGGGGCCAGACATGGCCCCTGATGCCGATCGTGGCGTTGCTGAATGCCTCGAGGTCGAGGCATTACAGCAACGCCGTTTGGGTAAAAAAAAATCGATCACGGATCGATTTTTTTTACCCGTTTTAACAAATGACGGTCCTGGCACGTCATTTGTTGTTAACGACATCTTTTTCCGTGACGTGCCCGGACCGGCAATTGTCATCAAGGGGTTAAACACCTCAGTGCAGGTTAATTGGATCCACCTGCTGACTTCCAGCAAGTAACCCCCTCATGCTGGGAATAATGAGCATTCCAACCTGCGGCTGATATAAACAGACTCCATTACCTTGCCACACTATCTTAACCCCTTCAATCCCATGGGGGTTTTGGTACCTCAAAGCCCGGAGCAATTTTGCCATTTTTGCGCTATGTCGGTTCAGCGATTATTCTCTTTTCCTGTGAATAGTGTACCCATGTAAACTATATATTGTTTTTTCAAGGAGAGATAGAGCTTTCTTTTGATACCATAGTTGGATGATTAGCTGAAAATTTAGAATTAGAAATTTAGTAAAAACTAGCAAAAAATTTGAAAAAAACACCTAATTTTTTTTAAATTTTCCCTCTGAATCCTCACAAAATTAAGTAGTGACAGAAAATTCCGTCCAGATTTATCAATTCAGGTGTCCTGATTTCAAAAATGCCTAATTTATATAGATGTTCCATACTTTCCCAGTACTTATAGGCAACATACTATAAGGTGTACATTACTTTATACAAAGCCGTTCAATTTTTACATTCGGTATGATGGGACTGCAACTCTAATTTTAAACAAATAAAACAAAAAACACCCACAAAGGTATATATTTCTGTGAAGCAGACAACCCAGGCTATCCTATCAGGGGTATTTGGGCATTCTACATGCAGGTATTTGGCCACCAATCACTGTCAAAGGTTTTTCACCAACGCGTTTTAGTATTTTGTAGTATTCTAAGGATTTTTTGTACAGGGTATGTGTTACGGCAGAGAAATCTATCCTAAATTGTTCAGTCGCCTCTCCTGATAACGGGAAAACCCCACATGCCTAGTTTTTTTTGTGGTTTTCTGGACATTACAGGGCACAAACGGGACAATGCGCGTTATGGATTCCAAACGTGAAATTTGCACATTTTGCTTTAGTAGACCTATGTTTCATTTGGGCCTGTTTACCCCACATGCCTAGTTTTTTGTGGTTTTCTGGACATTACAGGGCATAAGTTGTAACATGCCGGCAAACTGGATCACAGTATGTGCTAAGCCAATGCTATCTATGAAGCAGCTTAGCAGTCCCACAGGAGATCATGTTCCCATAAAAGTATACATTTTTGGAAAGCAGTCTACCAGAGTATTTCACCAGGAGCATTTGGACATTTTCCATGCAGCCATTTGGCCATCAATCACTGCCAAAGTCAGGCGTAGCAATAATTTTATGCGCTTTTTTCGCCAACACATCTGTGTTGCTTAGGATATTTTGCACATGGTATACGCTATGGTAGAGAAATCCAGCCTAAAGTGTTCAGCCGCCTCTCCTGATTACGGAAATACCCCACATGACTAGTTTTTTGTGGTTTTCTGGACATTACAGAGCACCCACCAAACTAAACCCAAAGTTTTTTTTAAATTTTTTTTAGTTTTTTTTTTGAAGATCGTGGGGAGGAAAGGCTTAATTTAGGGTAAGACAGGTATTTGGGTGTTTATGTACTGATTTTTTATTTTTTTTACTGCAGCTCTGCACGATGCTCTGTCTCTCTCTCTCTCTCTCAGATGGAGGAGAGAGGCAGAGCATCTGCAGTAACAGTCACACGATCGCTGTGATTGGTCATCACAGCGATCGTGTGACGTTACTACCGGATGTGTGGCACTGGGGGACTGCCCCGGGTGTGGGGCAGTCCCCCAAGGCTAATGACATACTGGAGGGAATGCCCGAATCGGAGCTATCGGGTAGCCCAGCAGGGTCTAGACAGACCCTGCAGGGGATACTCTGCACTCCTGTGAACTTCCGGGTGACGTCAGTAGTGACATCAACCGGAAGGGAAAGCCCGATCGGGCATTCCCAACTGTAACAGTTTACCAGCATTCATGCCAGTAACTGTTACAGGTACCTCATCGAACTCCCTGTCTACAGACCAGCAATTGCTTCCCAGCTGCCAGAGGCAGCTTCAGGGACAGGGGAGAGGGTTCTTTGGTCTCCACATGAGTGTGGAGACCAGCCCCAACACCCCCCTGCTGCCTGATCGCTCCATGAGAGCGACAGTGCAGCGTTAACCCCTTCTTTTCCACAATTGTGTATAACACATTCGTGGCATTGCAGGGGTTAACATTTGTCCCCACAAGCTTGTGGGCACTAAATATCAGTCAATGCTGTGCTCCAATGGAACATCAGCATAGAAAGCGTTAAAATATATATATATATATATATATATATATATATCAAATAAAATAATTAAAAAAACAACAACAACAAAAGACAGCACTGACCTGAAAGTCCAGGGTGCTTCCAGGTCAAATGCTGTGAGTTTAGTAAGTGGGCTGATGATGATCAGATCACTCCTAACCAACTGTTAGTTTTTAAAAAAAAATCCTGGCTCCTAACTTTTTTAGCTGGCGCCTAGATTCACAACAAATTTGTCAAGCCCTGGTTTAAGTCCCTTTGTTTTTAAGAACTGTTATTTTTATTTTGTATGTCTTGTTTTTTTGTAATTGTGGCACTGTGTAATCTTTGTCTTTTTGTTATTAAAATATTCATAATCTAAGTCTGTCTTTGGTATTGATATCCACAAACCCTAAGAGAAGATAACATGTTACCGTATTGTTATTAGGTTCTACAGGATAGGCAAGTAGTCCTGACCATGACACCATCCAGTTCCAGTAAAATGTAAGAAAAGTCCAAAAATAACATTAAAAAAAAAGTTTATTATTATAAGCAAATGCAAAACTTCAGATGGATTCAGAAAGATACAGTGCTGTATCTTCCCAAAAATTATGACATGGAAGGAGTTAAAATACTAGCATTTCAAATATCAGTCTACTGAAGAAAAAAAAAAAAAAAGAATGGTTTAATGTGGTACATTGGAGCAGACGGGTTCAAAGTAGAGCCCTGCGCGGGACTGTTTTTTTAATCCCGCTCGCTGCCGCTGAATTTCTGACCATTACCGCCCGCTCCTGCAACGTGTGTGTTCTGCTCGCGCGACGTGTCCAATCCCGCCCGCTCCCGCTACATACCGTATTTATCGGCATATAATACGCACTTTTATAACTAAAATACAAAGCTGAAACCCTACCTGCGTGTTATAGGCCTTAGCCTTAGGCGTTGTGGTGCCCTGTGCGGACTACTCCTCTGGTGCTCAACATGAGATGCCGGCACCGCGACGGAGTCACGGAGAGTAAGGGGCGCCGAGCGGTTGCTGAGAACTTCACGAGCAACAGCTCGGCGCCCCTGCCCGGGACTTAGATTAAAGCATCGTTTTTTTTTGTTTTTTTTTAAACTTGAATGATGTTCAATAAAGTTTTAAAAAAAATAAAACTATGTTTTAAGTTAAGTCCCGGGACGTGCGCCCCTGCTACCATGGCGCGCCTAGGCGTTTGTCAGCCTGTCAAACAAAGTTTGCACCATGGCGCAACAATGAACGCTGTCGCCCTCCCCGGGACGTAGGCCGAAAAACATATCAGCCAAAATAAAAATAAAACGTCCGAAAATAATCCCTGCAGGGGCCAGACTGCTTAACTGCGTGTTGCGCTTACTGTGCTAGCAGTGTCTCTTGTACTGGCCACAGGAAGCAGGAAGGCAGAAGAGTCACATGAATTCATCTCACATCACATGACTGCTCCATTCCTCCTCCCAGTGGGCAGGACAAGAGAAGTTTGTGCAGAGAGGCTAAGAGAAGCAGCAAGTGAGAAATCTGCGGTGCAGGTAAGGGGGTGAAGGAGAGTGTATGAATGAGTGTGTGTGACAGCATGGTTGTGTAAGTGGGGGGAGGAGCATGATTGTGTAAGTTAAACATTTTGGACAAAATTGGACAAAAAAAATCAATAATATTAATACATATATATAATTGTTAACAGCAATCACACTCCTATCATGCCCAGGTTTCAGCATGTACTATAAATAAATATATTTATATTTTATTTTCTTTTTTGCCCAATCTTGGTGTGTCTACCACACTTTTATTAAAAGTAACACACCAAAATTCGACAAATTCAATAACAATATTAATATATACATGATTGTTAACAGCAATCACACTCCTATCATCCCCAGGTAACCAGTACCTGCCGGAACCTGGGTATGTCTGGGTAGGACTGTGATTGCTGTTAACAATCATATATATCATATATCATATTGTTATTGATTTTTTTTTTGTACAATTTTGGTGTGATACTTACTTTTATTAAAAGTGTGGTTATTTTTATTTACCGTATTTGCTCGATTATAAGACAAGGTTTTTTTCAGAGCAAATGCTCTGAAAAATACCCCTCGTCTTCTAATCGGGGTCGTCTTCTAATCAGACCTCAAATAGAGGTCTGATTATGAGACTAAGATCCAGATCCCCCGCACCGCTGCAGGGGACCTGGATCCTCCTGTCTCCCCCATTTAACACCCCCCCACACACACTTACCGGTGCTTCCTGCTGTATTGCCGGGGCAGCGGGTTAACGTCTACGCGATCCGCGTAGACAACGTCCGCTGCAGCCGGAAGGAGGTGTGGCTAGCTGCCAACTCCACCTCCTTCCGGCTGCAGCGGAAGGAGACGTCAACCGGCTGCCCCGGCAATTCAGCAGGAAATTGGAAGCACCGGTAAGTGTGTGTGTATGTGTGTGTTAAATGGGGGCATAGGGCATTTCTGGAATGCCTTATACCCCTATATGCCACTCTGGCACCTAGGGGGTTAAAAGGCATATTATGGGTCAGAGTGGCATATAGGGAAGTATAAGGCATTTCAGGAGGCAGAGTGGCGTTAAGGGGGCATTTAATAGAGCACTCTGCCTCATGGAATGCCTTATACCTCCCTATATGCCACTCTGCCCCATAATATGCATTTTAACCCCCTAAATGCCGGAATGGGATATAGGGGTATAAGGCATTTCTGGAGGCAGAGTGGCACATAGGAGGTCAAAAGGCATACCATGGGGCACAGTGGCATATAGAGAGTTAAAAGGCATATCATGGGCCACAGTGCCATATTGGTGTGGCAAGCCTGGGGGCAGATGTGCGTAACTGGGGGGCAGGTTGGAAAATACAAGGAAATAAAAACAAAAAAAATATTTTTCTCAATCATAACTTTGATTATAGTTTAAAAAAATAGTTTACATGAATTAACATTTACTGGTAAAACTTTTTCCCTTTAGGGTCGTCTTATCTTCAGGCTTTTTCTTTTATTCCTAAGTTAATATTCAGATTTTGGGGGGTCGTCTTAAAATCGAGCAAATACGGTATTTATTTTTTAAAAGAGGGTGGTCATTTTCGGTTTTGGTCCAGAATTTTTATTTCGGTGCATCCCTAGCTGCATCTGAAGTAGGGCTGAAACAACGAATCCATAAAATCAATAATAATCAATAATGAAAATCTTTGTCAATGATTTTCATTATTGATTAGTCAAATGATCAAATCGTTGCCTGTCGACTTGTTTCACCTCCTCTGTGATACTTTTCTGCTACTTGGAGCGAGTGCATATGTGAGGTGTGCGGGTGCATATGTGAGGTGTGCGGGTGCATATGTGAGGTGTGCGGGTGCATATGTGCGTTGCTAGGTCAAGGTGCTGGGCTGCGAGTGCGGGGCAAAGTGCGAGTGCGGGGGCAAAGTGCGAGTGCGGGGGCAAAGTGCGAGTGCGGGGGCAAAGTGCGAGTGCGGGGCAAAGCTAACTTTTTTAGCTGGCTCCTAGATTCAAAACAAATTTGTCAAGCCCTGACACAGACAATATACCAGGGGCGTCCCAACATGCAGCCCGCGGGACCTCAGGATCACAAGAGCCCTGCTGCTTACCTGTTGGAGGCTCTATTGTACTGCACAGAGGAAGCGGAACCCAGCAGAGTCACGTGAATGCACCTGATATCACATGACTCTGCTCCGTGCCCCCTGCTGAAGTCTGTTAGCGGCATTGAGAGCTGTAGTGCCGGTAAGGGGGTAGGGGAGGGTATTTGAATGAGTATGCGTGATTGAGGGAATGAATCTGTGAATTAATGAATTTGTGTGTGTGTGATAGCATGGATGTGTAAGTGCTGGAACCTAGGCATGATGGGACTGTGATTGCTGTTAGCAATCACAGTCCTATCATGCCAAGTCAGCCAGTACATGCTAAAACCTGGCTATCTGCCCCCCTTGTGTATTGATGCTGCCAGCAGTATGGGGTCTGCAGTTACAGCCACCCTGTACCAGCATGTACTGGCTGACTTGGGATAATAGGAGTGTGATTGCTAACAGCAATTAAAGTCCCATCATGCCAAGTCATATTGTTGATTTTCTTTGTCCAATTGTGGTGTGTTAATTACTTTTAATAAAAGTGTGGTTAACACACCAAAATTGGACACAAAAATACAAATGCTGTTAACAATCATAATATATATATATATATATATATATATATATATATATATATATATATATATATATACACACACACACACACATTGTTATTATATTTTTTGTACAATTGTGGTGTGTAACTTTTAATAAAAGTGTGGGATTTGTTATTATTTTTAAAGGTGGGGGGTCAGTTTCGGCTAAGAATTTTCAGTTTTGGTCCAGAATTTTCATTTTGGTGCATCCCTAGAATAAATAGAACTATTTCATTTTTACTTATCCAGAATCCTGAATTTGTAGTCACAAAACTTTCTAGGCCAGTGAGAGGAAAAGTAAAGGTTTTGTGTCATTTACTTTATTTTAATCTGCATATTTTATTAAAGACCGTATTTTCTCACGGTGAAAAATGAGTACGGCCCTCGCACGTATACAATTCTGATGAAGTGGCCCACTGCAGAAAAAACTTGGACACCCCTGCAATATACTAATCATCTGGAGTGGTAACGAAGAGGAACTCCTCAGATTTCATGAAGACTATAATGCCTTTTATCCTAACATAAACCTGAAACTGAGCTACTCCCACACTAACATCCAGTTCCTAGACACTACCAATTACATTAAGAACAAGTCCATTCAGACTTCACTCTATTGCAAACCAACAGATAGACCAACCTACCTGAAACACAACAGCTTCCGCCCAACAGCAGACATACCAAAAACGCAATCATCTACAGTCAAACCATTAGATATAATCGCATCTGTTCGGATCTTTTGGACTGGGATAAACATCTCCAGAATCTCAGGAAGGAATTCATCAACCATGGGTACAGTAAAAAAAAAATCACTCCTACATACAGAAAGCCATCAATATACCCAGAGAAAACCTCCTGAGAAACTAGCAGCCACAAAAAAGAGATTGAGTACCATTGTGGTAACCTACATTCCACAAATGGAAGCTAAATTACACTTTGCCCCGCACTTACACTTTGCCCCGGCACTCACAAGATCTCAAGGGAACTACAAGCAATCCTGCAAACTGATGAAAGACTTCGGACAATATTCCCACATCCCCCACTACTTTCATTCAAACAGCCTGCCAACCTCAAACAATGGATGGTGAAGAGCACCCTTTGCAGGCAAACAGCAAATGGTACCTTTCCCTGCCAACAAAAGAGATGTGCGACCTGTGCATACATCCACACCACAGATAAAATATTAATACTAGGCTAACACTTACACCACAAAATCAATGGCTGCTTTACATACAAATCCTCTGATGTTGTGTACCTCATTATGTGTGTTAAACCCAACAGCAATGTATGTGGGAGAAACAGGCCAAGCATTGCACAAATTATTTAATTCCCAGACATACTGTCAACAAAAAAAAAATAGATACACCTATTGGAGAGCATTTCTGTCAGCCTGGACACAACATAAGGGATGTGAAGCTCTTAGTACTGATGGGATCGTTCCACACCCAGAGAGAAATATGGGAGGTCAAACAAATCCGCCCATTTAATGCCCTACTCACTGGCCTCAATAGAGGACCTGGATCCCTTCTCTGGAAGCCAGTGGGCGTCTGTGCGATGCAACCTCAGCTTTTGCCCTCCACTTCCGCTGTGGCTTCTGTGACTGAGAGCTGGCATGATCTGACCTTCCGTTGCTCCATCATAGAAGCCCTGGCAGAAGTGGAGGTTGTCTGCGCTCATCGCACAGATGCCCATCCGCTGCCAGAGAGGGGATCCAGGTCCCCTGCAGTGCTGCGGAGGATACTGCTCTCTGGTAGCCGGTGAACGTCTGCTACTGCCCTTTACTTCCGATGGGGCTTCTATGATGGAGCACTGGCATCACATGACCTTCTGGTGCGGTCATAGAAGCGCCAGTGAAAGTGCTGGCCAGCAGCAGAGGTTCACTGGCTGCTCCCACTAAACTCCAGGGAGTTGGGATGCAGAGTGGCGTATCAGGGGGTATAAGGAATATCTGGGAGGCAGAGTGGCATATAGGGAGGTATGAGGCATATCTGCGGGGCAGAGTGGCATATAGGGAGGTATAAGGCATATCTGGGAGACAGAGTGGCATATCAGGGGGCATATCGGTATAAGACATACCTGGGGTGGTATAAGGCATATCTGGGGGTGGAATGCATATAAAGGGTATAAGGCATATCTGGGGGTGGAGTGCTTATAGAGGGTATGAGGCATATCAGGGAGCACAGTTGCATATAGGGGGGTATAAGGCATAGGGGCTATAAGGAATATATGGGGGTGCAGTGGCATATCAGGAGACAGAGTGGCATATAGGAGGTATAAGGTATATCTGGGGGTGAGAGCAGGTTGGCAAATAAAAGGAAATACATAAATACACAACCACAACAGACTGCCACATACCATGGGACGTCATAAGATGTTACTATATTCTGCTGTGAAATTAGATGAAACATGTAAAATATGTTGTATACCTAATGATTTACTGCATCAATTAACAAATTATACACACTATGGGAAACGAATACTATATATGAACATATGAATGTGTTACTATACACGAAAACCTTATTAGGTAATACAATGCATGCATCGTTTACTGCATAGTCTAGATCAACACTATACTTTGCAAACGTGTCGCTACTTCGGCATTATGTAATACAACATATACATTTATAAATATCAAATAGAGTTGAACATGATCATTGCAATTCGAGTCTACCAGTAAATCACTCTGCAAGACCAACTTATACCTGCAATCACGTATTTATAAATTGGTAGTGTCGCGGTTAATCGTATGCTCGTGTACAAGAAATGGGATAATGTGTGTAAAAGACTGAAGGACGATAAGCAACTGATAAAAGTAGTTCATACTCAGCTCTCAATTTCCCTTCTGCCTTCGCTGTACGCTTTAAAAAATAAAAAATAAATTCCCCCGACACCCACTTCCCCCGGATGCAAAGATTATGCTTCCTGGTTCCGGGGCTGGTTTGGGTGAAAAGTGTGATTGCGAAGGAGATCGTAAGGTGTTAAACGGTATGTTGTCTTTCTTTAACACATCGCATATTATATTTACAATTTACATATATTGTAGGTGATGGCGTCAGTAGATTTATTACATTTTAATGTTAGCTAATCACACTGTGTGGGCCACTAAACACATGTAGGTATATGGATAGTTAGATAAACTGTGAGTTTTTACATGGGGAAAAAAAACTATCCCATTGGACCAAAATATTAACAGTGCAGTAGTGTCACAAAATTTTACTTTAACCCTGTGTAGAATATTGAAAAATGCCAGTTGCTTACGGCTTAGCTGGTATTTGGGGTGCTATATCTTTAAATTTACACAGTAAACCCACACCATATTGTACAATATTATAGAGGTGAATGTGTGTGAGACATGTGCTGTGTAAATCTACTGGTCCAATGGGAGAATTTTTTTTTGAACCCCATGTAGAATGTTGAAAAATGCCAGTTGCTAACTACTGAGCTGATATTTGGGACGCTATATATTTACGTTTCAACAGTAAACTCGCTATATTGTAGGATATTATACAGGGGGATGTGTGTAAGATATGTGCAGTGGAAGGTTCTTATTTTAACCCCATGTACAATGTTGAAAGATGCCAGATGGTAACAACTAGGCTGATATTTGGGGTGCTATATCTTTAAATTTCCACAGTAAAATCACACCATATTGTAAGATATGAGGGGGGTGAGATATGTCAACGATCACCTCCTAAACCTCAATGGTGTAGCTGAAATGCCTCAATAGCGAGGCATTCAGCAACACCAAACACCCACCCCAGGATGCGCTGTGACCGTTCCGGAGAGCAGTCGTCACAACCGCCGCTGCGAGGGATTAGGAATTAGGAAATTTCCTAATTTCCCCCACATTTTTAAATATTTTTCAAACTTAATGATAGATAGATAGATATATATATATGTATATATATATATATATATCTATCATTAAGTTTGAAAAATATTTAAAAATGTGGGGGAAATTAGGAAAAAGGAAATATTTTCACAGTTTCACCTATAAAAACTTATTATAACCAGTGCAAATGGAAAAAAAAAACCTCCAAAAGTGTATTTGGGTGTTTGTCCTGTTTTTGGAAACACCTCATATGCCTGGTATTTTCATTTATTTTGACACTTACAAGGTTAAATATGAATGACGCGCATCGCTGTTTCTAAACAAGATTTTTTTTAAAATGTGGTATCCTGGGAGTTGCGCCCCAATAGAAAAAGAAAAACCGCTCAACAAAAGTATATATTTTTTGAAAGATGACATCCCAAAGTGTTTTACTTGGGGTGTTTTAACCCTTTTTATTTAACCATTTTAGTGCCAGTCTGTACTAAACATTGCAGTAAAATTTCATTTTTTTTTTCATTTTTAACAAACCCATTCAATCCGAACACAATATTTCAGTATTCCTGGGTACATAAAATGACAACTTGTGATTTGTATTTAGATTTTACCCCCCCCCCCCCCCCCCGTTACAGGAAAACCCCATGTACATGGGTAGGGCATGTTTCTTTGGCACTGCGGGTTCAAAATTGGAACATGCTCGTTTCAGTTTTTAAACATGGAATTTTGACAGATCAGTTTGTTGGGTCCAGGTCACACGTAGACATGCCATATTTCATTTTAACCCCCTAAAATATAGACAGCTCAGGGAATCTAGTTAGGGGCATATTGGCCTGTCCCATGCAACTGATTCTACGCCGGCGCCTTCCAAATTTCGTCTAACAAAAAAAGAAAAAAAAATTCACATCCACTTTGCGGTTTCACCATGATTACCGTATTTGCTCGATAAGACGACCCTCCCAAAATCTAAATATTAATTTAGGGAAAAAACAAAAAGCCTGAATATAAGACTACCCTATAGGAAAAAAAGTTTTACTAGTAAATATTAATTCATGTAAACAATTTTTTCATATTTAATAAAAGCTATGATTGAGAAAAATATATATATTTTTATTTCCTTTTATTTGCCAACCTGTCCCCCCAGTTATGCACATCTGCCCCCAGAAATGCCTTATACCCCCTATTTGCCACTCTGCCCCATGATGTGCCTTTTAACCCTCTATATGCCACTATGAGTGTGTGTGATAACATGGATGTTTAAGGGGGGTGGTGGTGGTAGCATGGCATAGAGAGGCTGTACTCACACTCCTATCATCCCCAGGTTCCAGCATGTACTGGCTGCCTTGGCTTGATAGGAGTGTGATTGCTGTTAGCAGTTACATATATATATATATATATGGCATATAGAGTGGCATATAGGGGGTTAAAAGGCATTTCTGGAGGTGTGTGTATATATATATATATATATGTGTATATATATATATATATATATATATATATATATATATATATATATATATATATATATATATATATATATATATGTAACTGCTAACAGCAATCACACTCCTATCAAGCCAAGGCAGCCAGTACATGCTGGAACCTGGGGATGATAGGAGTGTGAGGATTTCCTGAGCAGAACTCCTGTGCTGAGCGGGGAGTGGGCTCTGCATCCGGCAGCCTTCAACCTCATCGTCCAATAGTGGGGCTTACCCGAGATTGACCTGATGGCATCCAGAGACAATGCTCAGATTCCTGTCTTCTTTTCCCTCAAGCCTCAGGATCATCCCTTGGCGATAGATGCCTTCACCCAGGAATGGAATTTCCGTCTCACCTACGTTTTTCCTCCGTTTGCTCTGATCTTCAGGGTCCTACAGAAAATCAAGAAGGACCATGCCTGCGTGATCCTGATAGCTACAGACTGGCCGAAGCGCGTTTGGTATTCGGACTTGATCACTCAAGGTCTCTCTCCTCCTCTGAAGCTCCCGGCTTGGAGAGACCTTCTGTGCCAGGGTTCATTCCTGCACCTAAACCCTGCCGTGTTCCACCTGACGGCCTGGAGATTGAACGCAAACTGCTGAGAGCGCAAGGTTTTTCTTTTCCTCTTCTGCAGAGTAGAAAGAAGGTTACCTCTCTGTGATGCATTAAGATCTGGAAGAGATTTCACGGTTGGTGGTGTTCCAGGGGATTTTGCCGTCTTCCTTTTCCTTGGCCTCTATCCTGGACTTCTTCCAGGAGAGATTCGACAGTGGACTTTAACCTTCTACTATCCGGGTGCATATTTCTGCCATCAGTGCTCTCTTGGGGTTCGCGCTTATATCTCTGCCTGTGGTCAGATGTTTTACCAAGGCTATCGTCTAAGGCTGAAACAACAAATCGATAAAGTTGATAATAATCGGTTATGAAAATTGTTGTCAAAGACTTTCACAATCGATTTTTATCGATTTTATAAAATGATGTTTTTCAGAGCAAATGCTCTGAAAAACTCCCTTCCTTCTATAATCCGATCCGAAACCCGAGATTGGATTATAACAGTAGAATCCAGACCCCCTGCAAAGCTGCAGCAGACCTGGATCCTCTCTGCCACCCGGTGAGGGTCTGTGCAAAACGCGCAGACATCCTCTGCTTCTCACCTCCCCTCCACTTCCGCTTCTCCCCTCCACTTCCGCTGGGGCTTCTATTACGGAACCCGGCGTCACGTGATCTTCCGGTGCGGCTTCCATCGTGGATGCCCCAACGGAAGCGGAAGGGAGAAGCAGCTGTCTGCGCGCATCGCACAGACCCCTACCGGCTGCCAGAGAGGATCCAGGTCCCGTGCAGCGCTGCAGGGGATTTGGATTTTAGTGCACGATGTGCGCAACCTCCGCTACTTCCTTTCACTTCTACCTGCCCCACCAGGGGTTAATATAGCAACAGAAGAAAAACGGAGCAAGTAAGCACTGTGACGATACGGATACCTGGAGCAGCCTCTCCCCCAGGATGTATCGTCCAGAAAGGAGTGTTGCTGAGACCGGGGTCAAGTTGGTGACTATATCTCCCCCAGGATGCTGGTCTCAGTAGGGGAATCTTCTGGAGCGAGGCTGAAGGGTCAGTAGACGGTAGCAGGTTTGACCTGAACTGGGGTAGGCATCGAGTCCGTTAACCCCTGGATAGGGAGGCATGTATTGATATCTCTGCCTCCAAGTACAGCCTTTACAGAGGCTGCCAAGTGTTAAGCTCAATGCTGACAGATCCGAAGACTCTGCCGCAACCCTCCCAAGAAATGGACGCACACCAAACTCTTGGGGAAAACTTCTCTGTTTATTGCAAGGCATACAAGGTTATATAGGAAAACAAGGGGTTGGTAAAACACTACAAACAACCAAGTACTTTGTATACAGAAGGAAAGTTAACATAAGGAAATTAACTCAGGCATTTAATTAATACAATACAATAGTTCACACCACAACAAAGGATCAATACCATCACCTCAAGATAATGGCGGTGCAGACAGGAAGCAGCACCAATAAACATAACAAGATTATACGAAGGAACTTTTTAAACACCTTCTGCTCTGGTACATCTATCCTTAGTGTCACCTGGGATGGCAGGGAAACAGGAAGTTCTACTTACCGAGAGCTTCTTTAACCTGCCAATCCCTGGTGACACGTTTTTGTTCCCTCCCTTCCTTTCAATAAATTTTGTTGCATCAGATTGCTTTTCCTGTGTGGTCTTTGGTATTCACTGGAGTTAGTAGAAGGGGAGGGGCTTTTAAAGTTTTGAGTCCTGCCCTATCTCGGGTACGGAGGAGGAGTCTATCCTTAGTGTCTCCAGGGATTGGCAGGGAAAAGAAGCTCTTGGTTAGAAGAACTTCCTGTTTCTTGGGAATAAACTATACAAACCATATTGTTTTTTTCAGCACACCCAGCAGATTCCAAATATACCATTTTTATATGTGTATGCCTCTTTAGGTTTGTAAAATAAAGCCAAAAACAGGGAGGAAAAGTGTGTGTTTTTTCCCACTTTCGGCTCAATAAAAACTAGTTTGTAATTTTATTTTTCTAAACTGTAATATCAAAACGTGTTGTTAAATATTTGTAGGTAACCGGTCTAAAATAAACAGAAATTGATAACAGTAGGCTGTGTTTTTCTAATATTTTATTGCTGAAAGGTCAATTTACTAGACCAGGGGCATCCTACGTGCGGCCCGCAGGCCAAATGCGGCCCGCGGCACCTTGAGGTGTGGCCTGCGTGAGATTGGCAGCCAGGGCAACTGGCAACTGGGATCACAAGAGCCCTGCTACTTACCTGTGGGAGGGTCTTTTGTACTGCACAAAGGAAGCGGAACCCAGCAGAGTTCACGTGACATCACATGACTCTGCTCCTGTCCTGCTTCCTCTGTGCTGTACAAGAGAACGCAGAGGGAGGCCACGCCCCCTGCTGAAGTCTGTGAGTGGCATAGAGAGAGCTGCAGTGCATGTAAGGGGGTGGGTGTTTGAATGAGTATGCGTGATTGAGGGAATGAATCTGTGAATGAATGAGTATATGAATGAATGTCTGTGTGTGTGATAGCATGGATGTGTAAGTGCTGTAACCTAGGCATGATGGGACTGGGATTGCTGTTAGCAATCACACTCCTATCTTGCCAAGTCATATTGTTGAATTTTTTTGTCCAATTGTGTGTTACTTACTTTTAATAAAAGTGTGGTTAACACACCAAAATTGGACAAAAAAGTACAATACCAATATTAATTTATATATGATTGTTGACAGCAATCACACTCCTATCATGCCCAGCAAATCAGTACATGCTGGAATCTGGGTATGCCTGAGATTGCTGTTAACAATCATAATTATATATATATATATATATATATATATATATATATATATATATATATAATATATAACATTATTCCATTTTTTTGTACAATTTTGGTGTGTAACTTACTTTTATTAAAAGTGGGGGATTTTGGTTTCGGCTAAGTGAACCCTGTATTTTCGGTTTTGGTCCAGAATTTTCATTTCGATGTATCCCTAGGATAAATTGAACTATTTCATTTTTACTTATCCAGAATCCTGAATTTGAAGTCACAAAACTTTCTAGACCCAGAACAGAAATCAGTGAGAGGAAAAGTAAAGGTTTTGTGTTATTTACTTTATTTTAATCTGCATATCTTATTAAAGGCCATATTTTCTCACAGTGAAAAATGAGTGTGGCCCTCTCATGTATACAGTTCTGATGAAGTGGCCCAGTGCAGAAAAAACTTGGACACCCCTGTACTAGACTATCACAAAAGACATCTTTAACCCCTTAACCACCTTTGATGGTTCAGGGCCGTCACGCAAAAAACGGTCAGTTGAAAAGAATCCTCTCCAGACCCTCCTGAGAATCTGGCTCCACTTGCAGGTTGAATACAGGTACTGCATTCAACCATGCATGTCAATGGAGCCCAGCTTTTCACAATAAAATATATTAAAAAAAAAAAAATTATGCAGTGATGTCACCAGAGGAACCATCCAATACCAGCAAAATGTAAAAAAACAATAACTAAAATAAAAAATAAAGTGTATTACCGTATTTGCTCGATTATAAGACGAGGTTTTTTCAGAGCAAATGCTCTGAAAAATACCCCTCGTCTTATAATCGGGGTCGTCTTATAATCAGACCTCAAATAGGTCTGACTACGAGACAACTAAGATCCAGATCCCCCGCAGCTGCAGGGAGCCTGGATCGTCCTTTCTCCCCCCCGCCCCACTTACCGGCGCTTCTGAGTCCCCGGTGTGTAGCCGGGGCAGCGTGTAGATCCGGCACCGGTGCGGGGAATTCTCTCTGACAGGCGGGGAAGGTCTGCGCGATGGACGCAGACAACCCCCGCTGCTAGCCACATCTCCTTCCGGCTGCAGCGTGAGTTCTACACGCTGCCCTGGCTGCAGCGTAAGTTCTACACGCTGCCCCGGCTACATGACAGGGGAGTCAGAAGCACCGGTAAGTTTGGAGGAGGGAGGGGGAGGGAGTGTTAAATGGGGGACATAAGGCATTTCTGGAGGCAGAGTGCTCTGTGAAATGCCTTTTAACCCCTTAATGCCACTCTGCCTCCAGAAATGCATTTTTAACTCTCTATACACCTCTCTGCCTCCTGAAATGCCTTAAACCTCCCTATATGCCACTCTGCCACATAATATGCATTTTAACCCCCTTAATGCCAGAGTGGCATATAGGGGTATAAGGCATTTCTGGAGGCAGAGTGGCACATAGGGGGTCAAAAGGCATATCATGGGGCACAGTGGCATATAGGGTTAAAAGGCAGATCATGGGGCACAGTGGGATATAGGGGGGTATAAGGCATTTCTGGGGCAGATGTGCATAACTGAGGGGGCAGGTTGGAAAATAGAAGGAAATAAAACTTAAATATTTTTCTCAATCATAGCTTTTATAAAAAAAAAAATAGTTTACGTGAATTAACATTTACTGGTAAAACTTTTTTCTTATAGGGTCGTCTTATATTCAGGCTTTTTCTTTTTTTTGCTAAATATTCAGATTTGGGGGGGTCATCTTATAATCAGGGTCGTCTTATAATCGAGGAAATACAGTATTTTTAGCAAGTGCTAAAGTAGCGCTTTAGCTTCTCAAAAATCGTTACATAGCGTTCAAATACCCAAGGGGTGTCTAATTTAATAAAAAATGAATGGTTTGAGGGAGTAAATCGGAGTGGCCTGGCTCAAAGAAAGGGCATTGGCACAGTCTGACCAAAATGGAGAAAAAAGTGCACTTCCCAAATGTGCCATTTTATTTCCCAAACAACCCGACAAACCCATGCATGTGGGGTATCACTGCACTCAGGAGATGTGAATATGCTGAACACATATTGGGGTGTTGTTTGATAGTGACGCATACCAGGAGCTATGAATTCCTGAAGTAAAACCTGAAAAATACAGAAAGAAAAAATACCACCACAAACTTTGGGAAAGGTTGGTGGTAGAATATAATGCATGAAAAGGGTTAAAATATCAGCAATTCAAATACCTTGGGGTGTCTGGTTTTCAAAAATATATGGTTTGATGGGGTAAATTGAATTAGCCGGCTTCAAAGATGTTCCAAAGAGGAGATGGAGGCAGAATGACCAAATGCTAAAAGCCTGCGTGGAAAACCTGAATTATGCATGTGCCAAAAGTAGCCTTTTACCAGCCAAACAATCTGACAAACCTATGCATGTGGGGTGTCACCATACTCTGGAGATGTTGCTGAACACATATTGGGTTGTTGTTTGACAGTGACATATACCAGGACCTGTATATTTATAACTAAATTAAAATTTGTGAGAAAAAAAATAAAAACAAATTACTATTACAAAGTTTGATTGTATAGTGCATGGAAAGGGTTACCAGCATTTGAAATACCCTGGGGTGTCTAGTTTTTTAAAAACATATGGTTTGATGGGGTAAATTGCATTGCCCTGCTTTAAAGATACCGGAAATAGCACATGTGGCAGAATGATCGGATTTGGGGAAAAAATGGGGAAAAAATTGGTTTTGAAATAGAAAAATGCTACTTATCCTTATTGCCCAATAACTTGCAGAAAAAAGCAAAAAAACATAAAAACACTGGGTGTTTCTAAACTCAGGACAAATAGTAGAATCTATTTAGCAGGTTTTTCCATTAGCTTTTTTGGATGAGTAAAAGATTTTTCAAATAAAAGTGAGAAACAGTATGGGGGTTAATTTTTCATCATTTTATTTTATAGGAAATTAGATGATCTGAAAAAAAGCCAGTATCTGAAAGCCCTTCTTGTCCTATTTGAGGCTTCCTTTGGGCCCCTTTTGCAGAGGGTGTAAGATATAAATTAATATTGTTATGAAACTAGGATACCTTAAAGGGACACTCCATCTATCGTATGCACGTTAAACCAAATTTTAGCTGCGTCGTGCTAATACATCTGGATATTCTGTAGCATTTGCATTTGCCTCTTTCTCCAAATTCAACTCTTATTATTTGCGGTGCAGGAGATTTGTTCAGCCAATACATTTCCTGCCACATGATACATTCGCTTCCGGTGAGGCTTATAAAGCCCACTCTGTTTCTTATTATAGACATTTGGTTTGAAGGTCCCCAACTCCTAGGCTTGTAGGAGACGTGTCCAGCTGAATGTATCTTCTGCTTGGTAAAGTGAACACACTATTTTCACCACAGTCAGCCATCAGTTCTTGCTTGAGCAAGATCCCGAGGTGTTCTAATGGGACTATAGGTTAAAGAATACATATTAAAGTACGTAGTATACTTATACATATGCTTTAAAACATAGTGTTTTACAGTGTGGGTGCAATTTATGTACAATCATTTTCAGATAATTTATGAGAACTTTTCCTTTCCAAATGGAAATGACGACAAAATATGTTCTGTTTAATGAATGTTTTTCAGAGATAATTGTACATTACAATACAACTATGGAACAGAGAGAGAACATCGATGAAATTTCTAATATCATTCAAGAGATGGAGGAATGGATGCATAAAGCTTTTCAAATGGTATGGTATACAAAGTCAGACTTCGCATTTAATTAAGGAGTGCATCTTATCTTTTTATATTTCATATACACAGGCATTGCAAACATTATGGTAAATCAGAATGTTAAACATCATGGGCAGTGGATTTCAAGAAGAATACAAATAATGTAGTCTTTAATTTAGGTTTTCTGGGGATCACTTTATTTGCATACAGATAGGATTGGTCATAGTGAAACTATAAATGAATCAGTCAGTCTGTCTGTGTATATAAGGATAAATTATATGGTTAGTCAAATCACTTCATACAACAAATAAGCATTGGTAAGCATTATAAAGTATTCATGAAGCTCTCCCCCAAAAGAACTTCTACATGCACGCATAACCACACTGAATCAATTTACTGTATAAGGTATTTCAAGAAAATTGTCTCACTATCTACCCTCTCCCTACCCCCCTTCTATCTACCCGCTCCCTACCCCCCTCTCACCCCCTTCTCAGGCTATCTACCACCTCTCCCTCCCTTCTCACTATCTACTCTCTCCCTATATACCCACTCCTTAATCCCACCCCCCCCCGCTTTGTAGGTCACTTACCGTGCAGTCCTGTGGTGGGGGCGCAAGGCCTCTGTCTCGCTGCTCTGCCTCGGTGCGCGCGGCTTCACTGCTGAGCTCAGCGTTCGGCCGGCAACCGAGACAGACGCCTCACGCTCCCAGAACTGCAGTCGGGGCAGCGCTGAGGCATGAAAACGACCGCTCTGCCCCCCTTGGGCCCCCCTGACTGGCAGAACTCCAGGGCCCGGTCGCAGTCGCGACCACTGGGACCCCGGTAGTTCCGCCACTGGCTTTCTGTTTCTTGGAGTGTGTCGCAAGGCAGGTTTCTTGTTAGAGATCACTCCTAAGGGAGCTGCTGGCTCAGGGGCTGACTTGTAATGACCAGTTGTGAATTCATCCTGAACTAAGAATGAAATATAAAACTTATAAACAAAATTAGTTATACTCTACCCAGTTCAAGAAGCTAAGAAGCTGCAAAGCCAATCAGGAGTAGGTTGGTGTGTTAACCCACAACTGAACATGGACAATTATGGTATAGGTTTGAAGATACAGAGATGAAACTTTTAATTAGTGGGTGAAATTGTGCATATAATTTATTAACTGAGTCTAATAGCAATGGAACTATGCTTGCATATACTCAAAGCTAAATGTTGTTTCAAGTGCAAGACAGGTCCATACATAGACTATGGAAGTTTATGTAATTAACGGTCTAAGTGATTATACACGTTATCTATTGTTTAGAATAGGGCTGAAACAACTAATCGATTAAAATCGATAATAATCGATAATGAAAATCGTTGCCAACGAATTTCATTATCGATTAGTTGAATCGATTTTTATCGATTATAAAATGAGGGTTTTTTCAGAGCAAACGCTCTGAAAAATACCCCTCATTATATAATCCGTTTAGTCTGACTCACAGCAGCAGCTCCTACATACCAGTCCCTCCCTGTAATCACTGTGACAACTGGCCCCGCCCCCTTCCTTCTCCCAGAAGGCCAGAACCACATGGCTGTGACACTCATCTAACTGTAAGTATAAAATTAATATTTGGGCTACTGAAAGTTAGGGGAGGTGGGGGTTAATTTAGGGGCAGTTATGGTTAATGGGGTGTTTAGGGTTAATTTAGGGGCAGTTATGGTTAATGGGGTGTTTAGGGGCAGTTATGGTTAATGGGGTGTTTAGGGGCAGCTATGGTTAATGGGGTGTTTAGGGTTAATTTAGGGGCAGCTATGGTTAATGGGGTGTTTAGGGTTAATTTAGGGGCAGTTATGGTTAATGGGGTGTTTAGGGGTTAATATAGGAGCAGCTGTGGTTAATGGGGTGTTTGGGGTTAATTTGAGGCAGTTGTGGTTAATGGGGTGTTTAGGGTTAATTTAGGGGCTGTTGTGGTTGATGGGGGTCTTTAGGGTTAATTTAGGGGATGCTGTGGTTAATGGGGTGTTTAGGGTTAATTTAGGGTAGTTGTGTTTGATGGGGTATTTAGAGTTAGTTTAGGGGTAGTTATGGTTAATGGGGTGTTTAGGGTTAATTTAATAAAGTTAACTTAAGGCGCAGTTAGAGGTAAAGGGGGATAGACTAAGGGGAATCTAAATCCTGGGGGCAGTGAAGATTAACCCAGTACTTATTTATAAAAGTATGGTGTCAGTGTGCTGTGAACAGGTCTGTGACTCTGAGGGGACTATGAGGTATCTGGGGGGTATAAGGCATATCTGGGGAGGATGGAGTGACATATCTGGGGGTAGGGGTATAAGGCATATACGGTATATAAGGCATATGTGAGGAGGCCAGCGTGGCATGTCTGGGAGGCAGCGTGGCATGTCTGGGGAGGATGGAGTGGTGTATCAGGGGGTATAAGGCAGGGCTTGACAAATTTGTTGTGAATCTAGGCGCCAGGTAAAAAAGTTAGGAGCCAGGATTTTTTAATGGATCAGGAGTGATCTGATCATCATCAGCCCACTTACTAAACTCACAGCATTTGACCTGGAAGCACCCTGGACTTCCAGGTCAAGTGCTGTTTTTTTTGTTATTATTATTATTTTTATCTCTTTCGATGCTGATGTTCCATTGGAGCACAGCATTGACTGATATTTAGTCCCCACAAGCTTGTGGGGACAAATGTTAACCCCTGCAATGCCACGAATGTGTCATACACTATTGCGGCATTGAAGGGGTTAACGCTGCGATCAGGCAGCAGGGGGGTGTTGGGGCTGGTCTCCACACTCATGTGGAGACCGAAGAAGCCTCTCCCCTGTACCTGAAGCTGCCTCTGGAAGCTGGGACTCAATTGCTGGTCTATAGACCAGCCATTGCAGGGGGGGGTCTCTGATGACTGCTGTAGGCTTCCATGCCTACAGGAATCATCAAAGGGCTTGTGGGGGCTCGTTTTTGCTGTTGCTGGTCCGCCTAGGCTTCCAGGCAGACCACCAGCAGCAGAGCCCCGTACAAAACGGGAATTAACCCCTAAATGCGGCATTGAAGGGGTTAACGCTGCACTGTCGCTCTCATGGAGCGATCAGGCAGCAGGGGGGTGTTGTGTCAGGTCAATCAACACACAACCCCCTTCCCTGAAGCTGCCTGGGGCAGCTGAAAACCCGATTGCTGGTTTTGCAGCAACCGCGTTTTCAGCCTACAGGCTCACTCCGTGGGAGTGATCTCAGGCTCGGGGGCGGGCTCTGAGTGGCTGTGCTGTCTGCCCAGACTCCTGGGCAGACAGCAGCAGCAGCGCCCTCGTGTGGTGACTCAGCCTCTTACATCCACAATTTTTTCTGGATGTAAGAGGCTGACAAAACCTAGGCGCCAGGACAAAATTCTCTGTCGCCATGGCGACCTGGCGCCTGGGATTTGTCGAGCCCTGGTATAAGGCATATCAGGCACAGTGGCATATGTGGGAGGCAGCGTGGAGTGGCATATGTGGGAGGCAGCGTGGCGTGGTATATGTGGGAGGCAGCGTGGAGTGGCATATGTGGGGACAGCTTGGAGTGGCATATGTGGGGGTAGAGTGGAGTGGTATATGTGGGAGGCAGAGTGGAGTGGTATATGTGGGAGGCAGCGTGGAGTGGCATATGTGGGAGGCAGCGTGGAGTGGCATATGTGGGAGGCAGCGTGGAGTGGCATATGTGGGAGGCAGCGTGGAGTGGCATATGTGGAAGGCAGCGTGGCGTGGTATATGTGGGAGGCAGCGTGGAGTGGTATATGTGGGAGGCAGCGTTGAGTGGCATATGTGGGAGGCAGCGTGGAGTGGTATATGTGGGAGGCAGCGTGGCATATGTGGGAGGCAGCGTGGAGTGGCATATGTGGGAGGCAGCGTGGCATGTGTGGGAGGCAGCGTAGCATGTCTGGGAGGCAGCGTGGCAAGCCTGGGCTCAAATGTGCATAAATTGGGGGGGCTGGTTGGGAAATAAAGACAAGAAATGCATTTTATCAGTTTTTTTTTATTCTGCTGTTTGTATTTAACATCATTTGTTTATTAAATTATTTTAAATAAATGAAAAATGTACATTCATTTTTTTTATCCGATTAATCGATTAATCGACAAAATAATCGGCCAACTAATCGATTATGAAAATAATCGTTAGTTGCAGCCCTAGTTTAGAACTCACGTGGTTGGGTTAAAAGAAACATTCTCATACTGTGCTTCCCATTCACTCAGTCAGGGTTTTCAAAACTCACTCCTGACATCCCAGGTTCAAGGGCCAACTGTTTGGCTGCACTAAAACATTTTTATTGTGACCGCATTTTGTTCCTGTTAGAATTAGTCATGGAGAGAATAAATTAACCCCTTCAATCCCAGGGGGTTTTGGTACCTCAAAGCCCGGAGCAATTTTGCCATTTTTGGGGTATGTCGGTTTAGCGATTATTCTCCTTTCCTGTGAATAGTGTACCCATGTAAACTATATATTGTTTTTTCAAGGAGAGATAGAGCTTTCGTTTGATACCATAGTTGGATGATTAGCTGAGAATTTAGAATGAGAAATTTAGTAAAAACTAGCGAAGATTAGAAAAATAAACTATTTTTTTTTTTACATTTTCCCTCTGAATCCTCACAAAATTAGGTAAAGTGATGGAAAATCCCCTCCAAGTTTATCAATTCAGGTGTCCTGATTTCAGAAATACCTAATTTATATAGATTTTCCAGACTTTCCCAGCACCAGGGAGCATACTATAAGATGTACAATTTTGTATAATTTTTATGCCTAAGGCTTAACGGGTTTGGGGGTTGTGAACGGGGGCAGGAGGGTTATACTGGCTAGATGTTATGCTAGGGCAATGGGAAGTAAGGTTTTAAAATTTTTTTATTATCTTTTTTTTTAAATATATTTTTTTTTATTTAAATTTTTTTACATTTTGTTTGTATTTTATATATTTTTTTTTTACACAGTAATGGTAAGAGGTCCTCCTAGGGACCTCCTGAACATGCCA